>NC_136069.1:1523935302-1523940302 GCF_964261635.1 Lissotriton helveticus
GGTGGACGTGCAATGGTGGTGTGTGGTACTTGCGTGGCTGGGCTCGGGCCTGGTTGGACCGGGGGAGAGCGGCCCTTCATGTGGCCTGTCCAACATGCGTCCCCCCCAGCTGAAGGCGGGGAGAGTTACCCATCCTCTTGGGGACTCTTCTCGTCGAGGCGGAAGAACCGGGACAGGCCATCTGCGTTGGCGTGATCTGGCCCAGGCCGGTGTTCAACTGTGAAGTCCATCCCTTGTAGGGAGATGGACCAGCGTAGTAACTTCGGGTTTTCCCCCCGCATCTGCATCAGCCACTGCAGGGGTCGGTGGTCGGTCTGTACCCGAAAGTGTGTGCCAAAAAGGTAGGGCCGGAGCTTCTTGAGGGCCCATACCACCGCGAAGGCCTCCCTCTCTATGGTGCTCCAGCGTTGTTCCCGTGGTAGGAGTCGCCGGCTGATGAAGGCCACCGGTTGATCACGGCCTTCGGTGTTCACTTGAGACAGGACTGCCCCAATGCCATGGTCGGAGGCATCCGTCTGGACGATGAACTCCCGGCTGTAGTCGGGGGCCTGGAGCACAGGGGCGGAGCACATGGCGGCTTTCAATTGTTCAAATGCAGCTTGACACTCTGGGGTCCAGTTGACTTTCTGGGGCTGATTTTTTGACGTGAGTTCTGTGAGGGGCCTCACGATAGTACCATAGTCTTTCACGAACCTTCGGTAATAGCCCGTGAGGCCCAGGAAGGCTCGTACCTCGGTCTGGGTGATGGGGGGCTGCCAGGACTGGATGGCGGCAATTTTTAGCTGCAGAGGGGCCACCAGGCCGCTTCCCACCTGGTGCCCGAGGTAGGTTACAGACCCTTGCCCAATTTGACACTTGCTGGCCTTGATCGTGAGGCCAGCTCGCTGAAGGGCTTGCAGCACTGCTCGGAGGTGGTGGAGGTGCTCGGACCAATGGTTGCTGTATACAGCGATGTCGTCTAGGTAGGCGGCGCTGAATCCTTCGAGCCCCGCCAGGACCTGATTGACGAGCCGTTGGAATGTTGCTGGGGCATTCTTCATGCCGAAGGGCATGACTGTGAAATGGTAATGGCCATCGGGAGTGGAAAAGGCAGAACGTTCTTGTGCCCGGGGTGTGAGGCCGATTTGCCAGTAGCCCGCCGTCAGGTCGAAGATACTGAGGTAGCGGGCAGCTCCCATGCGGTCGATTAGTTCATCTGCCCGGGGGATGGGATGTGCGTCTGTCCTGGTGACCGCATTCAAGCCCCGGTAGTCGACGCAGAACCGGAGTTCTGGTGTGGTGCCGGGGGCAGCGGCTTTGGGGACCAGTACTACAGGGCTGGCCCAGGGGCTGTCTGAGGGCTCGATGACCCCGAGCGTGAGCATTTTGGCTACTTCTTCCTGGATGCAGGCCCGTACCCGATCTGGCACGCGGTAGGCCCGGTGGCGGATAGGGGGGCTGTCCCCCGTGTCCACATCGTGCGTACACCAGGAAGTGACACCTGGGGTGAGGGAGAACAGGCTGGCGAATTGTGACAGGAGAACTCGGCACTCCTGGCGTTGCTCTCGGGTGAGGGCCTCTGAGAGTCGGACCCCATCTACGGAGCCGTCTTTCTCCCGAGTCCGTAGGAGGTCAGGGAGGGGCTCGGAGTCCTCTTCAGCCCCATTGTCTGTGGCCATCAGGAGGCTGAGTTCTGTCCGTACAAAGTGCGGTTTCAGTCTGTTAGCGTGGAGGACCCGGAGGGGGTTCCGGGAAGATTCCAAGTCGATGAGATAGGTAGCCGGACCCTTGCGCTCGACCACTTTGAAGGGCCCTGTCCACTTGTCTTGTAGGGCGCAGGGTTCGGTGGGGGACATCACCCATACCTGTTGCCCAGGTTCAAATTCGATGGAGGAGGCATTCCGGTCATACCACCTTTTCATGTCCTCTTGACTGGCCTCTAGGTTGGCTTTTGCTAGTTCTCGGAATCGCCGGGTCTGGTTGCGGAGGGTTAGGAGGTAGCGGAAAACATCTGGTGGGTTCTTTAGAGGGGGCATCTCCCAGCCTTCCTTGACTAGGCTGAGCGGCCCCCGCACGGGGTGTCCATATAGCAGTTCAAATGGGCTGAAGCCCAGGGACTTCTGGGGAACCTCTCGATAGGCGAAGAGGAGGCACGGCAGCAGCACATCCCACTGGCGACGGAGGGGCTCTTCCAACCCCCCGATCATCCCTTTTAGCGTGCGGTTGAACCGCTCAACGAGTCCGTTTCCTTGAGGGTGATAGGGGGTCGTGAACCGGTAGGTAACCCCGCACTGTTGCCAGAGAGACTTCATATATTTCGAAATAAAGTTCGTGCCTCTGTCACTGACGACCTCCCGGGGGAAGCCCACCCGGGAGAAGATCCCCATCAGAGCCCGGCCGACTACCGGGGCTGTCACAGTCCGCAGGGGAACAGCCTCCGGGTAGCGGGTGGCGTGGTCCACTAGCACCAGGATGAATCGATGGCCTTGTTTTGTGCGCGGGTCCAGGGGCCCTACGATATCGATTCCGACCCTCTCGAACGGGGTGGTGACCACGGGAAAAGGTTGCAGGGGGGCTTTCAGTTTGCGGCCGCTCTTTCCACTGGCTTGGCACGTGGGGCAAGATCGGCAATGCTGGTGTACATTGTCCCTCATTTTGGGCCAGAAGAAGTGGGTCACCAGGCGGCTATAGGTTTTGTCTTGACCCAGGTGTCCTGCCAGGGGGACATCGTGGGCCAGGTTTAGCAGAAAGTCTCTAAAACGGAGGGGTACCACTAGGACTCGGCTGGCCCCCAGCTCCGCGATTCTTTGCTCACTGTACAGCAGATCATTGTCCCAGTAGACCCAGTGAGTTCCGGAGGTATCCCCTGCGCTTTGGGCTAGCGCTTGCTGGCGGAGTCCCTCGAGGGAGGGACAGGTCTTTTGTTCTTGGCGAAATTGTTCTTGCGTGGGCCCCCCCTCTTGAGGCCACTGGTCGGGGTTAGCGAGGTCTGGAGGTTGAGCTGGTTCGGGGGGGACGTCACGGTCGGTGGTTTCGGCGGGGGCGACCGGAGGCGGTGGCGCCGGCCATTCGGGTTCCTCTGGGCGGGGGTTGGCACGGGCGGTCATGGACCGGGTGGTGACGCACGCCCAGTCTGGGACGCCCAACATCCCCAGGTGCTCTTTTCGTTCGACTGCTGCCCATGGAGAGCTTTCCAGGTCATTACCCAGGAGGCAGTCTACGGGGGCATCATCTCGGACCGTCACCTTCAACATGCCGGAGACCCCTCCCCATTCGAAGGGGACGCAGGCCATCCGACACAGACTTTCTGAGTTATCGGCTGAACGTACAGGGCAGAGAATGTTTGGTAAGTATTGTTCGGGGGTCACCAGGTGACAGCGGACGGCTGTTACACTGGCCCCAGTGTCACGAAGGGCTTCAGCCCGGCGTCCATTGATGCCCACCCATTGGCTGTACTTCTGGGTATTAGCGGGTAGGGGGACCCGCGGGACCATGTCTCTCCCCCCTAGGCAGGCGAGAGCCATGGCGGCTGGCTCCCATTCTTGGTGTTCCTGTTCATATTCTTCTTGTTCCTCTGAGATCTGTTCCTCCCCCAGAGCAGCAGCGGCTACTTGGCGGGGTCTTGGGCTCTGGTACTGGGGGCAGTTTGGGTCGTTTGCATAGTGTCCGACTCGTTGGCATCGATGGCAGGTAACATTGGCTCGATATCCCGGTCGCGCTGGGGTGCTGCCCCGGTTGGCCGGGGGGGTGGTGCTGGTAGTGGGGGTGACCGGAGCGTTGCTTCTTCCGCGTCCTTGGCCTCCTCCTCCTCGGGGACGGTGCTGACCATTGTTGTTCCGGTTCTGTTCGTAGGACCCATTTCGACCCACTCTGGTGATCTCCCACCGGTCAGCTTCGGCTGCGAGCTGCCGGGGATCCGTTAACTTGCTGTCGAGGAGGTGCTGGCGAAGTTCAATGAAGCAATTGTTCGACAGATGCTCCCATACCATAAGATTGAACAGTTGTTCGTAGGTTGTGACCTTGCTTCCTTTGATCCAGCCCTCGAAGGCTCGGCTAAAGTAATTGACATAGTCCACCCAAGTTGTACCCGGGATGCGGGTGCAGTCTCGGAACCTCTGACGGTACATCTCGGGTGTGAGGCCATAGCGGGTGAGGAGTGCAGCTTTCATATGGTCATAGGAGGTCATCTGGTGGTCCGGGAGTTGCAGCAGGGCGTCGCGGCCCTCATTGAGGAATCTCCCCCACAGACCGGCCCCCCAATCGCTTCTATCGATCCGGTGTGCAGTCATAGCGATTTCATAGGCCTTAAACCATTGCTGGATGTCGTCCTCTCGGAAGTATTCTCGAACGACATCCTTGGGGATGTGTACCTTCTTCTCTGTTGCCCCTGGAGTGTGGGGTTGCTCGGACACCCCTGCTTCTTTATTCTGTTTGCGTAGGTCGATTTCAGCTAGTTTCCGCTCATGTTCATATGCCAGTTTCTTTTCCTCGAGCTCCCTTTGTCTCTGTTTCTCCTCTCTTTCTTCTCGGAGACGCAGGTGCTCTAAGTTGATTTTCTGTTCGGCCAACTTCAGTTCAACGTCCATTTTGAGCCGGGCCATTTCCAGCTCGTGTAGTCGGGTTCTTTCTCGTTCCTGGATCTCGTCTGGCGAGAGACCCGTTCTTCGCTCTTCAGGGGCCATGGGGGTTTGTGCTGCGATGTTTTGATCGGGGGTTCCGGCAGCCCCGGTTTCTGCCCAAGATTCTAGGGCCTGCTTAAAGTCATCTTTGGTATTTAGTCCGGTGGTAGCGATACCTAATTCGATACAGAACTGTTTAAGTTCACGATGGCTGTACTCGTCCAATTTCTCCATCTGGAATTTCTCCGTTGATCCGCTGTCTTTAGTTGACATCGTGATTCGCCGTGGGGTGAGCTACTCTCTGTACGGTTTATGCGGTGATTCGGATCGCGCCGCTGGCCACCAATGTTAGACGGACCGGGAGGGTCGGCCGAGGATAAGGGGAGAGGTCTCCGGGGAGAG
>NC_136069.1:1523952802-1523957802 GCF_964261635.1 Lissotriton helveticus
CCTGGAGCCAGCACTCAGAGAGGCCAGAGGGGTGATCGAAACTGGCCCACAGGGGAGGGCCAAAGGTGTGACAGATACCAGACTCTCAGGGGAGGCCGGAGGTGCCATCGAAACTCCCTGGCTTATCTCACTCGGGGAGCCCTTTACCCCCCATCCGGGACTGGCGCGCCTTGGTTTTCGCTGGGGCCGGGGTCACGCTAGGCCCAGGGAGACAGGGATGTCGGGAAGGGAAGATGGCGTCCGGGCCTTGTGGGGCATGCAAGGTTAGGCGCTCGGAGCCGGGCGTGGAGCGGAAAAGGGCAGGCCTGGTCGAGGTTCTAGGGGGATCTAGGCTTAACTGGAGTAGGACGACCAGGCTCGGGGTGCAGGCTACACTAACGGGGAGGCTGCGAAGGGGACTCGGGGTACAGGCCTACGCTCACAGGGTGTGGAGGGACAGAGAAGAACCACGCCACGAGGCCGGGTCCAACACTCGCTCTCTCTCTCTCGCTCTCGCTCTCTCTCGCTCTCGCTCTCTCTCTCTCTCGCTCTCGCTCTCGCTCTCGCTCTCTCTCTTCTCTCTCTCTCTTCTCTCGCTCTCGCTCTCGCTCTCTCTCTCGCTCTCTCTCTCGCCTCTCTTCTCTCTCTCTCTCTCGCTCTCGCACTCTCGCGCTCCCTCGCTCTCGCACTCTCGCGCTCCCTCGCTCTCGCTCCCTCGCTCTCGCTCCCTCGCTCTCGCTCCCTCGCTCTCGCTCCCTCGCTCTCGCTCCCTCGCTCTCGCTCCCTCGCTCTCGCTCCCTCGCTCCCTCGCTCTCGCTCTCTCGCTCTCCCTCTCTTTCTCCCTCTCTCTCTCGCTCTCTCTCTCGCTCTCGCTCTCGCTCTCTCGCTCTCGCTCTCTCGCTCTCTCTGTCGCGCTCCCTCGCTCTCTCTCTCTTGCTCTTGCTCTCGCTCTCTCTCTCTTGCTCGTGCTCTCTCTCTCTCTCTCTTGCTCGTGCTCTCTCTCTCGCTTGCTCGTGCTCTCTCTCTCGCTTGCTCTCTCCCTCTCTCTCTCTCTCGCACTCTCTCGCACTCTCTCGCACTCTCTCGCACTCTCTCTCCCGCTCTCTCCCGCTCTCTCCCGCTCTCTCCCGCTCTCTCCCGCTCTCTCCCGCTCTCTCCCGCTCTCCCGCTCTCTCCCGCTCTCTCCCCCGCTCGCTCTCTCTCCCGCTCTCTCTCTCGCTCTCTCTCTCTCTCTCTCGCTCTCTCTCTCGCTCTCTCTCTCGCTCTCTCTCTCACTCTCTCTCTCTCGCTCTCTCTCTCTCGCTCTTTCTCGCTCTCTCTCTTGCTTTCTCCTCCCTCGCTTGCTCTCTCCCTCTCTCGCTTGCTCTCTCCCTCTCTCGCTTGCTCTCTCCCTCTCTCGCTTGCTCTCTCCCTCTCTCCCTCTCTCCCTCTCTCTCCCTCTCTCTCGCTCTCTCTCGCTCTCTCTCGCTCTCTCTCGCTCTCTCTCGCTCTCTCTCGCTCTCTCTCGCTCTCTCTCGCTCTCTCTCGCTCTCTCTCGCTCTCTCTCGCTCTCTCTCGCTCTCTCTCTCTCGCTCTTCGCTCTCTCTGTCGCGCTCCCTCGCTCTCGCTCTCTCTTGCTCTCTCTTGCTCTCTCTTGCTCTCTCTTGCTCTCTCCCGCTCTCTCCCGCTCTCTCTCGCTCTCTCTCTCGCTCTCTCTCTCGCTCTCTCTCTCGCTCTCTCTCTCGCTCTCTCTCTCGCTCTCTCTCTCGCTCTCTCGCTCTCTCTCTCGCTCTCTCTCTTGCTCTCTCCCTCTCTCGCTTGCTCTCGCTCTCTCTCGCTCTCTCTCTCTCGCTCTCTCTCGCTCTCTCTCGCTCTCTCTCGCTCTCTCTCGCTCTCTCTCGCTCTCTCTCGCTCTCTCTCGCTCTCGCTCTCTCGCTCTCTCTGTCGCGCTCCCTCGCTCTCGCTCTCTCTTGCTCTCTCTTGCTCTCTCCCGCTCTCTCCCGCTCTCTCCCGCTCGCTCTCTCTCTCTCTCTCTCTCGCTCTCTCTCTCGCTCTCTCTCTCGCTCTCTCTCTCGCTCTCTCGCTCTCTCTCTCTCTCGCTCTCTCTCTCTCTCGCTCTCGCTCTCTCGCTCTCTCTGTCGCGCTCCCTCGCTCTCGCTCTCTCTCTCGCTTGCTCTCTCCCGCTCTCTCCCGCTCTCTCCCGCTCTCTCCCCCGCTCTCTCTCTCTCGCTCTCTCTCTCGCTCGCTCTCGCTCGCTCTCGCTCGCTCTCTCTCGCTCTTTCGCTCTCTCTCTCACTCTCTCACTCTCTCTCGCTCTTTCGCTCTCTCTCTCACTCGCTCTCTTTCTCGCTCTCTCTTTCGCTCTCTCTCGCTCGCTCTCGCTCTCTCTCTCTCGCTCGCTCTCTCTCGCTCTCTCCCCCTCTCTCTCGCTCTCTCCCGCTCTCTCTCGCTCTCCCTCTCTCTCTCTCTCGCTCCCTCCCTCTCTCTCTCTCGCTCTCTCTCTCGCTCTCTCTCTCGCTCTCTCTCTCGCTCTTTCTCTCGCTCTCTCTCGCTCTCTCTCTCGCTCTCTCTCTCGCTCTCTCTCTCGCTCTCTCTCTCTCGCTCTCTCTCTCTCGTTCCCTCTCTCTCGTTCCCTCTCTCTCGCTCCCTCTCTCTCGCTCCCTCTCTCTCGCTCCCTCTCTCTCGCTCCCTCTCTCTCGCTCCCTCTCTCTCGCTCCCTCTCTCTCGCTCCCTCGCTCTCGCTCCCTCGCTCTCGCTCCCTCGCTCTCGCTCTCTCTCTCTCTCTCTCTCTCGCTCTCTCTGTCGTGCTCCCTCGCTCTCGCTCTCTCGCGCTTGCTCGTGCTCTCTCTCTCGCTCTCTCTCGCTCTCTCCCCGCTCTCTCCCCGCTCTCTCTCCCGCTCTCTCCCCCGCTCTCCCCCCGCTCTCTCCCCCGCTCTCTCTCCCGCTCTCTCTCCCGCTCTCTCTCTCGCTCTCTCTCTCTCGCTTTCTCGCTCTCTCTCTTGCTCTCTCCTCTCGCGCGCGCGCTCTCGCTCTCTTGCTCTCTCTCTCTCGCTCTCTCTCTCTCGCTCTCTCTCTCGCTCTCTCTCTCGCTCTCTCTCTCGCTCCCTCTCTCTCGTTCCCTCTCTCTCGCTCCCTCTCGCTCCCTCTCTCTCGCTCCCTCTCTCTCGCTCCCTCTCTCTCGCTCTCTCTCTCTCGCTCTCTCGCTCTCTCTCTCTCGCTCTCTCTGTCGCGCTCCCTCGCTCTCGCTCTCTCGCTCTCTCTCTCTCGCTTGCTCGTGCTCTCTCTCTCGCTCTCTCTCGCTCTCTCCCGCTCTCTCCCCCGCTCTCTCCCCCGCTCTCTCTCCCGCTCTCTCTCTCGCTCTCTCTCCCGCTCTCTCTCTCTCGCTTTCTCGCTCTCTCTCTTGCTCTCTCCTCTCGCGCGCGCTCTCTCGCTCTCTCTCGCTCTCTCGCTCTCTCGCTCTCTCTCGCTCTCTCGCTCTCTCGCTCTCGCGCTCTCTCGCGCTCTCTCGCGCTCTCTCGCGCTCTCTCGCGCTCTCTCGCGCTCTCTCGCGCTCTCTCGCGCTCTCTCGCGCTCTCTCTCTTGCGCTCTCTCTCGCTCTCGCGCTCTCTCGCGCTCTCTCGCGCTCTCTCGCGCTCTCTCGCGCTCTCTCGCGCTCTCTCGCGCTCTCTCGCGCTCTCTCGCGCTCTCTCGCGCTCTCTCGCGCTCTCTCACTCTCTCTCACTCTCTCTCACTCTTGCTCTCGCTCTCTCCTCTCGCGCGCTCTCTCTCGCTCTCTCGCTCTCTCTCGCTCTCTCTCTCTCGCTCTCTCTCGCTCTCTCTCGCTCTCTCTCGCTCTTTCGCTCTTTCGCTCTCTCGCTCTCTCGCTCTCTCGCTCTCTCGCTCTGTCTCGCTCTCTCTCTCTCTCTCTCTCTCTCGCTCTCTCTCGCTCTCTCTCTCTCTCTCGCGCTCTCTCTCTCGCTCTCTCGCTCTCTCTCGCTCTCTCGCTCTCGCTCTCTCGCTCTCGCTCGCTCGCTCTCGCTCGCTCTCGCTCGCTCTCTTTCTCGTGCTCGCTCTCTCGCTCTCTCTCGCTCTCTCTCGCGCTCTCTCTCGCGCTCTCTCTCGCGCTCTCTCTCGCGCTCTCTCTCGCGCTCTCTCTCCCCCTCTCTCTCCCCCTCTCTCCCCCTCTCTCCCCCTCTCTCCCCCTCTCTCCCCCTCTCGCTCTCTCTCGCGCTCTCTCGCGCTCTCTCTCCCCCTCTCTCTCGCTCTCTCGCTTTCTCGCCCTCTCTCTTGCTCTCTCTCTCTCGCGCGCTCTCCCTCGCTCTCCCTCGCTCTCCCTCGTTCTCTCTCTCGTACTCTCTCGCTCTCGCTCGCTCTCTCTCGCTCTCTCTCTCGTGCTCTCCCACACTCACTCACTCGCTCTCTCTCACGCTCTCTCGTGCTCTCTCTCTCGTGCTCTCTTTCTTGCGCTCTCTCTCGCATGCTCTCACTCGCTCTCTCGCTCACTCTCGCGCTCTCACTCACTCACTCTCTCTCTCGTTCTCTCTCTCGTTCTCTCTCTCTCGCTCTCTCTCTCACGCTCTCTCTCGCGCTCGCTTGCACTCGCGATCGCTTGCACTCGCTCTCTCTCTCGCGCTTTCTCTCGCTCGCACTCGCTCTCTCTCGCACGCGGTCGCTCTCTCGCTCACTCTCTCGTGCTCTCTCACTCTCTTGCGTGCTCTCGCGCTCTCTCTCGCACGCTCTTGCGCTCTCTCGCACGCTCTCGCTCGCTTGCTCTCGCATGCTCGCTCTCACACGCTCGCTCTCGCACTCGCACACTCTGTCGCACGCTCTGTCGCACGTTCTCTCTCGCACGCGCTCTCTCTCGCATGCTCTCTCTCGCACGCTCTCTCTTGCACGCTCTCTCTTGCACGCTCTCTCTTGCACGCTCTCTCGCACGCTCTCTCTCTCTCGCACGCTCTCTCTCGCACGCTCTCTCTCGCTCGCTTGCTCTCTCTCGCTTGCTCTCTCTTGCTCGCCTGCTCTCTCGCTCGCCTGCTCTCTCTCGCTCTCTCCCTCGCTCGCCT